>NC_091469.1:443673955-443721455 GCF_036971445.1 Narcine bancroftii
CTCCAAAACATATGGGTTGGGTGCTTTAATTGGATGTAATTTCAATGGATGAAACAGGCTTCTACCATGTTGTATTGTTACAAGTAAAATAAAAAAAATAAACAAAGATACAGATCTAAAACAATTGGAAAAAGAACCAATCCTAAGGAAAAGATATTTTTAAACATAGAACATGTTTAGCATCTTGAATAGGTTGGCTTTCAGGCAGACAGATTCATTGGTAGATTTCAACAGAGGATTTAGCCAGGACTTGAAAAAGAAGAAACAGTAGAAGTCCATGGAGAAAGCAAAGGGGTGGTATGAACTTATTTCTCCAGGAGAGAGCTGACATGGACTCAGTCAAATGGCTCCCTCGATGCTGTTACCATTCTCAAATGCCAAGAAACATTTAAAAGCTTATGCAGTGTACAGCTGATTAAATACTCACTTATGGATGATACAGACATTGTCACAAGTTGGACAGTATTCACAAGTTGGCCCCCAAAACATTGGGTCTGTGCACATGCACTGCCCACATTTGCACAATCCTTTGCCATGGCATAACATCCCATTGGCTGAAACACACGATGACACATCCAATGAACAATCACAGGCACTGCCTGTGAAGTTGGGGAAGCATTGACACATTCCACAATTGCAAATGCCATTTCCTGCAGAAAAACAAGTCAGTGTGGTTAGCTGTCACATCAGTTTCCTTTCAGCAAAGCTTACCCCAAACTATACTCTCCACTTTTTTTCACAGCTATTCACAATGTACATCAATGATATGGAAGTGGGGATGACGTGTGATGTATTTACAAGACAAACCTGATTAGTCTCTGCTAAACTCCATCCCCTGACCAGCTCTACAATGCCAGCTAAGCAATACAGTAAATCTCTGATGATCAGCAATCTAATCCGAGATCACTCATAGTCAAGTGCAATATATGAAGAGGATATTCTTGGAGTTTATTCATTATGTTGTACATTTACCTCCACAAATTAAACCATGCAAACGATGGCAACTAAAATTATCACATTCACAATATTGGCCAGAGATGATTTCTTCAGGATTTTCCCTCTTTTTGCAGACACATTTCCCACAGATGCAATCTCCATTCCCATTACAAATTAGAGATGATTTATCTTGTTTACATGAAGCATCCATGTCTTCACTATTTAATTCAGCAGTGCTGCATTCACAAAATTGTCCAAAATGACCTTCGTGACATCTGAAAATGAAACAGACTATCATTGTGAACAACTACAGCAATCCACAAAGCTATGTTTTCAGAAAAGTATGTTTCCAGTTACTTCCCACTGTTCCTTCGCTCCAAAACAATAGGGTGATTACTTCATCATTGACCATTGTGCCAAGTGGAGTGTGTGCCTCTCTGAGGGAAAGGACGCAGAATCACCTCTGATGCACTTCTGAAGACCGAAAATTTGCTCTCCAGAACACTTTGGTTATGGAGCACTAAGGCAATATATTCAACACATTTGGAAAGAATTCCACCAAAACTCTAAAGCTTATCGAAGATAATGTCTGATTCACCAGGATGTTGCAGGGACTGGAGGGCTTGAGTTATAGGGAGAGGATGGAGCGTAGGTGGCTGAAGGGTGACCTCATCATGGTATATAAAATCATAAGGAGCACAGTCAAAGTGAAAGCTTATTTGTATTTTTCCAAGGAAGACCATTCTGAACCAGGGAGCACAGATTTAAGATGAGAGGGAGAGATTTTAGGGACCTTCTTCTCTCAGTGGGTGTCCGTATCTGCCAGAGGAAACTATAGAAACAGGTTCAGTTGTGACTTTTAACAGACAGATAAATGAATTGGAAGGGTTCAGAAGGATATGTTGTCCAATCATCTTAATTAGAGAGTATGTCTTATGAAGCAAGGGGGTCAGAGCTAGGAGTGTTGAAGAATGAGAGGTGGCTTAATAGAAATATATAAGATCAGGAGGGCCTTCAGAGAGGGTGGACAGCCAGCACCTTTTTTTCCTGGGGTGATAATAGCAAATAGTAGAGAATATCCATTTAAAGTGAGTGGAGGAAGGTTTAGGGGAGATATTAGAAGTATGTTTTTTTAACTGAAAGAGTGCCCAGAATATGCATTGCCAGGAATGGTAGTGGAGGCTGGTACAATAGGGACATTCAAAAGGCACTTGGACATGAGAAAAATAGAAGGTTCTGGCCTGTGAGGGAGGAAAGGATTAGGTGTGGAGAAGGTTTACGTTGGTTGGCACAACATTGTGGGCTAAAGGGCCTGCACTATGCTGTAATGGACCATGTTCTAAAATGGACCAGTGCAGATAAATGAGTATTGGCCAGAATGCCAACTTGGTCAGCATAAACAAGTTGGGCCAATGGACCTGTTCGGTTCCGTAGGACTATAAAGAAAGGAAAAATAATCAACCAGCTACTTGCAGGTTAATTGGCTCCTATGTAGCAATAGGAAGCAACCAGAGAATCTTAACCATGGATAGATAGTGTACTGAAAGAAATGGCAGGAGTTGGTGATAATTTATTAAAAGTGTCTGGAGACCGGACAGGCCCCAGCATACTGGAAGACAGTGAATATCATGCCACAGTTTTAAAAAGGATGTAGGCAGAAGGCAGGTAACCATGGGCTGCTTAGCTCAATGTCTGTAATTGAGAAAATAGTCAAAGCTGTTATTAAGGAAGAACTAGCAAGATGTCTGGACCAGTGCCATTGGTGCTCTGTAATTAGTAAGGGACTGCTTAAGGTGGTATATGGGTGGAAAGAAAAAGTTTGAAAACTACTGTTTTAATCGTACCTAATTGACTCGTTAGGTGCATGGTTTCATAACTCCGAAGGAAATGGGCTAATGACAATTTTTCTCAAGCAAAATATTTCAGTAACAATTGGGTCTAGAGCAGTGATTTGCAACCTTTCCATTCACAGACCACCTTAAGCAATCCCTTACTAATCACAGAGCACTGATAGCATAGGAATTACTTAAAGTGGTGTGTGAGTAGAAAGAAAAGGGTTGAGAAGCACTGCAGCTAGATGCAGTATGGATTCAGGAAGGGCAAGTCCTGTTTCACAAAATGACTGGTGTTACTTTGAGCATGTAATAAGCACAGTGGATAGAGGGGAACAGCTGAATGTTGTACTACTTGCATTTCCAGAAGGCTCTTGATTAGATACTTCATTAAAATTGAATCGATTAGATAAGGATGGATGGAGTTGGGAGTAATGTATTAGTATGATAGAGCATTGGTTAACTGGCAGATTACAGAGTTTGGATAGTTGGTTGTTTCTCCATTTGGCAATCAGTAGTGTTCATGATGCTGCAGGGGTCGGTGCTGGGCCCACATCTATTCACAATGTACATCAATGATATGGAAGTGGGGATGATGTGTGATGTATTTACTTTGGCCGATGACACTAAATTGAGTGGAAAAGTACATTTTGCAGGGGATATGGAGAGTGTGCAGAGGGGTATCGATAGGTTGAGTACTATTGTGCAGACGGAAAATTTTCTATACAACACACTTGAGTTAGATGCACGAAGGCAATATATTCCACATATTTGGAAAGAATTGTACTAAAACTCTGAATCATATTGAAGATTGCATAATGTCTGATTCACCAAAATGTCACTGCGACCAGAGGGCTTGAGTTATAGGGAGAGGATGCATCAACTAGCCTTTATCCCCTAGAACATAGGGGGCTGAGGGGTTGCAGTGAACAGGAAATCATTGAATTCACTGTCTATATATTGTTCAGATGGCTGGCTCCTCCCCTGGCTCCACCCTCACCTACACTAATATAAACTCTGGTTTTCCCGCCTTACCTCAGATTCACCTGAGGAGTATTGTGTCTACTGATCATTGATTGTAAGCTATTAAAAGCGTGTTTGTACTCCTCACTTGTCCCTGAGTGCATTTAGTCACGCTACAATTTTAATACCTTAACTTTGAAGCAGGATGGAAGCCCTGTTGAAGCTAGGCATGCTCCAGATCAACCCTCTGTCCCCTGAGGCCCCGGAGGAATTCATCTACTGGCTGGAGTCCAGTCCTACCTGATGACCACACAAGACATCTTCAACTCGGATGGTCTCTGGAGATCAGCACTTTTCTCTTGAGGCGGTCCCAAAGGGTATCCTGTCATCAGAGACTGTACTACCTATGAATAGGCCATAGAAGGCTTGAAGGCCCACGACGTGAGGGCCCAGAATAATGTGCTGGCAAGGTACCGACTCTCTTAACGTTGGCAGCATCCAGCTGAGTCATTGGACAATTATTTCTTTGAACTGTGGGCCCTGACCAGAAAATGCCACTATGAAGCAACCACAACCCGGGTGAGAGAGGAGGAACAAATCCAGGACACCCTTGTGGCAGGAGTAAGGTTGAGATATGTGAGGCAGCGACTGCTGGAGTTGGAGAAGAAAGACGGCTAACACCCTGGATCTGGCAAAAGGTCTCGAGCAGGCCCAGCTGAGAGCCCTCATGGGCGAAAGCTGCGCCCTTTCAGAGGACCAGATCATTGGGGTGCCGGTGACACCCCTCCCCCACCCTGCAGCCCCAGCACCAACCGCTGTGGCCATGCATGATCGGGGATGCTACTTCTGTGGAAGCACCCCTGTACTCGATGCCCCACGAAGGACTCCATGTATGCTGGATGCAGTAAGCAAGGGCACTGGGTGAAGGTCTGCAGGGCTAAAGGGAACCCAAAGATGGCGACCGCGAGTGCAACCCCTGAATCAGCATTCAACCCGTGCCTGAGTCCCGAAAGAACAGCCCCGGCCTCTCCCTGATGTTCGCTGCCAATGGCTTCTTGCTGTGCCTCGTGGCGGGACCCACCACCAGAAGTGAAGAATCATGGGAAGCCACGGTGGCAATCTTGCCGCGCCTCAAGATTGGCACCACCTAGTCCTTCATCGGATCAAGATGGAGGGCAGCCATCTTGCTATGCCTCGTGGTCGACGCCTTCTTGTCTGCCCATGGGCCAAGAGGAGAGAGTTGACATCAGCATGGGGAGCCATGGGGTTTCTGGAGAAATGGTCTCAGTCGTTCTGGATCAGGCAACAGCTCACCAATTAAATAACTCGACAATGGAGTTCATTTGACTGATTGCTTAGTAGACACTAGCTCCACGGAGAGCATTATAAACACTGCAATGGCTCTGTGGTACAACTTAAGATTGTACCCCATGGACTATCGTATTTTCCTAGCTTCACACTCACACTCTGCGATGATCAAGTGGTATTGTATAGTACATCTAACTGTAAAATAGGGAACTTTGTAAGTTCCAATTGTATGTACTGGAGCATTTGTGTGCTCTTGTGTTGCTGTGCCTGAACTTCTTGTGCCACCTTAAAAGCGTGACCTATAACTAGATCAATGGTTCCGGCATCTGGTTGTCAATATATAGCCCCATTCACACTGACACTTTAACCCAGTAATTAACCGCCAATTTACCAGTTAACATGCCCTTGTGAATGCTTATGAACCAGCATGCAGACGTCAGATTGCCCCAGGAATGAACCGCCAAGGGAGGGTGTATCATTGCTGATTCATTGCTGAATCGGTGTACCAGTTAGCCCATTGTGAAAGAGACATGGGGTATGCAGGATGTCACTGCTGGAGGATAGGTGCCCCTTTGCTCTGGGATGCCGGGTGGTGAGTGTGAAAGGGCACAGAGAACCAGTTAACATTGGTCCAATGTGAGTGACAAAAATGCTACTTTGAACCAATTTACCGGTTAGCCAATATGAAAAGGACTCATGATTCTATGTTTATAATTATCAGACATATTCTTATTACAGCTAATGACTGTATAGATTTATAGATAAACCTACCTACAGGCTCCACACTCAAGAATTCCATTACCATTAGGACACGATATGTTAGCCATTATTTTTTGTTGGCACTCACATTCACACACGAAATTTAGCATAATTTCAACATTCTCAGTAAATCCCAGTGGTTTAATTTCAACGGCAGTCTTCTGCCCATTGTTTGGGCATTTTTTGGCTGTGATCGTTATAGAGAATCTCACCTGGAAGAAAAATAGAGAGATGTATTAAAAATGTCATACATTATCAGAGTAAACATTTTTCCTGCATGTATTAATCAATAAGATCAATAGTTGTGTTTTTGTTTCATTGGGCTAAGGTCCAGATTGCAGGGTTGAAAGTATGACATTAAAGTTGATATTTAAGAGCCTGAGAGCTGCAGGAACAGAGTAAATTGTGTCATGGGGATCAAGACTGATCAGGTTCAGGTTGGGTTCTCCTATGCCTGCTCAGCTAAGTATGTTATCCAAATTAGGATGATAGGCTTGGTAATTTTCAAAACGTTGAGGTGCATCCATTTGGAGTTTCTTCCTCAAACAGTTCAATCACCACAAAATGGGCTGATGTAGCTTTTCCTTTAAGTCTACCTCTTGGGTTTTTAAAATTAATTAATTCAATAACTATTGAAGGCGGCACATTAGCGTAGCTGTTAGCACCACTGACCCAGGTTCAAATTCGGCACTGTCTTTCAGGAGTTTGTACATTCTCCCCGTGGTCTGCGTGAGTTTTCTCCGGCTGTTCCAGTTTCCTCCCACATTCCAAAACATACGGGGTTGGTAGGTTAATTGGCTGCAATTGGGGCAGCACGGGTTTCATGGGCTGGAATTGCCATCTACTGTGCTGCTTTGTTAAAGTTACAATTAAAGATTTTTAAAGTATAAAGTATAATATTTACAGATATGGTCAGGTTGGAATTCAATCTTGGGCTATGTTTGGATTGGTTGTGATTAGGTTGAATTTTGATTTACCCCCTAAGGAAATCTCTGGAAGACTGAGAGGAGGGGAACTATTTCTGATTAGTTTGTTCAGGCACACAAGAGCCTTGAAGGTGGACACCATGATGTCTTCAGTGGAAAGCCAGCTTAACTTCCAGCTGGGTAAAAAAGCTGAAGCAACCGCAAGAAACAATTGTTGGGCATCAAATTGCAACAAAAAACACTCATTTAAAAGATTGCTTAACATCTTGGTCATTTAGCACGAGCTAATGCCCTCTCTCTGTTGTTTGAAAAACATATTTATAGAGGCTGAAGGTTTCTTTGAAAGGGGACCTTTAAAACACACAAAGTTGACTGAGCTATGGCCTTTCTCTTTGGAGGATGAGAGGTGACACCATTTACTGGGGGACAATGGCTCAGTGGCAGGAGGGTTAATCTAATTACAACAGCCAATGGCCCAAGGCCAAGTACAGGCAGGCTGGAGAGTGCAGTCCAGGTAATTTACATGGTGCAAACAGCAAGATGTGCACTAATGAGTGGAGCAGAACCAAACCTTGATTGGCAGCTGGTGTGTCCTCTGACTAGGAAGGGGGGCAGTGCTGTTAAATGACAGCCACAACCTTTCCCAATACAACTGTCCTGTAATGTTAAATGTACTACAGTATTTATTCCTGAAATTAAAGTTTGACATGAATACCAGTCTATTCTAATTAATTGTATTTTATGTGCTTGGATCTGAACTAGATGTTCCCATTGATCAACCACAGAAATCGAAAAAGGTGATGTGGCCAGAGTCCATTTGCTGCTTGAGACTGGGAGAAAAAGAGTGGGAGTCTCCTTCCCCTTGTTGATTAGAGGATATCCCTTGCACCCTGAAGTACCTTTACCTGGGACTCCAGTGCTCACTATCAATTACTAAGGCATCTTGAAATCTGTAGTTCTGCTACCCAACACAGAGTTGTGCACCTCATCTGTAGAGTTTCTTCTGATCATCATTGATATGCAACAGTATATTATATTTGATGTAGACATAAATTTATATTGATGCCTTACCTCTTCACCAACTTTAATACCTGAACACTTTCTGCCATTTTGGCCTGTTTGAATGGTATTATTCTTGCAGTAAGCTGTATAATGTATTGAAACCCCTTCAGGCAATTTGCTGTTGTCCAAAATAACATCAGAAGACAAAGCCTGCAACAGAAATAACAGACTATACTGAAAATCCATTCATTGTGCAGGTAGTTGATGCTGTGCAGATTTTAATGGAAGGATCAGTTCTTACGTGATAGGCATCAATTAACCCGATTGCATTTCTGGAGTTTGATGTTTGAACTCCAACTTCAGACATTGGAATGCGAACTTGGAGTGCCTATTCAAATGTGGAAACAGTATTAAGTTTCTTTTTGGCTATAATTGAATACAAACATAATGAGAACAGTAAACTCCTCAAACAGCTTGTTTCTGAGTAAAGGCAAGGTACAAATGTGCCACAGAATATTGAAATGAGTTTAAGATTTATTCTCAGTGGGGGAAACCAACTGATCAGCATGTAATATTCTGAAGGAATTTTTTCCCCCCCCACTGACCCTGCCTACTTAAAGAAGAGCTTTCATTCATTGTTCAGCAGCAATAATGTCAATCCAGTTTCAGGTTCCAGGTTAGGGTTATTGTATATTCTTGGAAAGTTCCCAACAACATCTTCACTGATAAGTGGAAGATGACCATAGATTTTGAATGCTATTCCACGTTTCATGGTTTTCATAGTTCGGGACAACATCGTGGGGCCAAAAGGCCCTTACTGAGTGCTATTATTCTAATCACACGAAGCAGGAAACCACTGTACAAATGTACAGATTCAACAAACATAATTTACATTATTCAATCTCTCTTGCTCTCTCTTCGATGATTCGTTTGTTCTCTCCATCCCAACCTAAAACATAATTTTACCAAGTTCCAGCAAAAGCTCACTAATTCTATTTCCTTTTCCATAGATAATGCTTAACCCACTTTTAGGAATGTAGTTAGGGTTTACTCACAAATTTTCTGCAATATTCTGCCCAATTTGAAGGGATAATGCAAGGTCAGGAAGAGAAATTTCAAGCTCTCATGTCATTGGAAGTCAGCTATTCAAACCATTCTGTCTCTCGTGCAGGGCCTCAAATCTTCATCCAATTTTCATTTTATTAGTGCCGTAGTTCTACTCAATCATCCATGAGCAAAAATATTCCCTTTTTTAATAATGTCATTGGTGGTAACCTTTTCATTTAATTTTACTGCACTCATTTTAACAATCCTGAGGTTGAGGCAATAGAGACCCATCACTTCCAAAATATTTCATAATTTTTAAGATGATAACATAACAAATCTAATCTGAGAGTAAAAAACAAAAGCCTTTCTTCATAATAATCGCTTCCGATATCTCATGCCATTCTGATGAATTTTCATAATTGTTTTTTGTGGTAGTAAAGTTATTCTTATTATTGTTGCTTGCAAAGTATTAAGCAATTATGACAACTGTGGCCAAACTGATACATAGAACATAAAACAATACAGCAGAGCACATGCCCTTTTGCCCAAGATATTGTGCCGACCTATATAAAGCTACTCAACAATCTGAACCTTCCCTACCTCACACCACAACCCTCTACTTTTCTTGCATCGATATACCAATCTAAGAGCCTTTTAATGCAATGACTGAACAAGCCTCCACCTCTAACCCTGGCAATCCATTCCAGGGACCCACTACTCTCTGTATAAAAAACTTATTGCTGACTTCTTCTCAAAACTTTTCTCCCCTTAGCTTATACAGATGTCCTCTGGTATTTGCTAATGTCACCCCAAACTTTTAGACCTCTATTGTCACTTCTCATTCTTCTTTGCTCCAAAGAGAAAAGTCCTAGCACTGTTAACCTTGCCTCAAAAGACACGTTCTCCAATCCAGGCAACATCCTAGTAAATTTCCTCTGCACCCTCTCCAAATCTTCACATCCTTCCTATAATGAGAACTGAAAACAATATTCCAAGTGTAGTCTAACCAGAGTTTAATAGAGCTGCGAATAAAACAGGAAAGTCTCCAGACACCATGAATGAAGTAAAAACGAATGCTACAGAGACTCATACAGTGTACTTTATATAGCAAAGATACATAACCAATGCTTCGGGCTTGAGCCCCTCATTAAGGTATGTGCAAAATGTAGGCAGGTGTTCGAACAAAATTGTTGGGGGGAGAGGGATAGGGGGAAGAGCATAGTCCCACAGGCAGGAGATAATAAGTGGATAAAGGAGGGATGGCACACCAGTGAAAAGGGAGATGGTTCTGTGAATGGAAAGAGAAGGGGCTAGAGGATGGAGATAGGAGGATGGGGAAGAGAGGAAGAACAATGAACAGAAACCAGAGAAGTCGATGTTAATGCCATTCAATTGGAGGTGTTGCTCTTCCAATGTATAAGTGGTCTTAGTTTGACAGTATATGAGGCCATGGAAAGACATTCCAATATGGGAGTTGGGTGCAGAATTGAAATGGTTGGCCACTGGGATATCCCTGTCATTGATGTGAAGAACCAACATGCTCAGTGAAGCAATTTCCCATTCTGCATCCAGTCTCTCCCAAGTAGAGAGAACCACAATGAGAGCACTGGATGCAGTTGATGACTCCCACAGATTCTTGTAAAGACTGTTTGAGGGCCCGAATAGTGGTGAGGGAGGAGGCGTGCGCTCAAGTATGTCACTTACTGCAGCTGCAGGGGAAGGTGCCAAGGGAGATATTAATGGGATGGGATGAATGGTCAAGGGAGTCACGGAGGGAACAGTCCCTATGGAAGGCAGAGAGGGGAGGAGAAGGGGTGAAGCATCTTGTGGTGGGATCATGCTGTAGGTGACAGAAATTACGGAGGATAATGTGTTGGCTGTGGAGGCTGGTGGGGTGGTAGGTGACGACAAGGGGAATCTTGTTTTCTTTTGCATCGGGAGAATATGAGCAGGAAATAGAGGAATTCAGGTAAGGACTGAGTTGATGGTGGTGAAGGGAAGCCACATTTTTGGAAGGAGGACATCTTGGATGATCAGACCTCATTTTGGGAGCAGATACAATGGAGAAGGAGGATTTGAGGGAAAGGAATCCTTGCAGGGGACTGGGTATGAAAAAGTGTAGTAGAGGTAGTTGTGGGACTTTGTAGGTTTGTAAAAAAAATGTCTATTGAAAGCTTGTCTCACGAGATGGAGACAGAGAGATCAAAAACGGGAGATGGACCAAGTGAATTTGAGGTCAGGGTGAAAGTTAGCAACCAAATAAATAAAATGAATAAAGTTGCAACAGTACCTTATGGCTCTTGAACACAATTCCCCACCTAATGAAGGCCAGCACAGCATAAGCCTTCTTAACTACACTATCAACCTGCACGGCAAACTTATTAAGCATTCTGCAATTAACCATACAAGTCCCCTTAAAATATGACTTTCCAAAATACATCACTTCACACTTATCCGGATTGAACTCCATCTGTTACTTCTCTGCCCAATCTGCATCCTGTCAATATCCTCTAGCATACTATCTACAACACCTCCCACCTTCGTATCATTTACAAACTTACCATCCTTTCACTTCTTTATCCAGGTCATTTATAAAAATCACAAAGAGCAGAGGTCCCAGAACAGATCTCTGCAGAACTCTTCAAGTCACTGATCTCCAGGCAGAATATGTTCTATCTCCTGCTAACTCTACATTCTGCAGGCAAACCAATATTTTGAACAACTAAGGCATCATCCTGTTTGTATGATAATAGCCTAATATTTTTTTAAAAGCAGAATTTAGACTTGCTTCTATTTTTAGTACAACTTTTGAAGTTTTTTTTAGGCTCTGTTAATTTTCACACACTCGGGTAAGGACCATATAATTAAAATTTCTTCTCTAACATATACAATTCATAAAGCTGAATCTGCTACCTAACCGGTCCATTTGTGACTTTTGTACTTTACTGCATTATTATCATCTGACTTACAGAATATTCACCCCAATTTATCATTGGACACATCATATTGCAACAATGAAAAATTTAAGACAGTTGTTTGTCCAAAGCCAACAAAGTAAACTCCAAACGACATGTGCATCCGGTTTTGTGAGATTATGAATTAGATATATATTAATATATCCTCAACATCCATTGGAGCGCTTACATCCCTAACGTCGAAGTACTCGAGATGGCAGAGGTCGACAGCATCGAGTCCACGCTGCTGAAGATCCAGCTGCGCTGGATGGGTCACGTCTCCAGAATGGAGGACCATCGCCTTCCCAAGATCGTGTTATATGGCGAGCTCTCCACTGGCCACCGTGACAGAGGTGCACCAAAGAAAAGGTACAAGGACTGCCTAAAGAAATCTCTTGGTGCCTGCCACATTGACCACCGCCAGTGGGCTGATAACGCCTCAAACCGTGCATCTTGGCGCCTCACAGTTTGGCGGGCAGCAACCTCCTTTGAAGAAGACCGCAGAGCCCACCTCACTGACAAAAGGCAAAGGAGGAAAAACCCAACACCCAACCCCAACCAACCAATTTTCCCCTGCAACCGCTGCAATCGTGTCTGCCTGTCCCGCATCGGACTTGTCAGCCACAAACGAGCCTGCAGCTGACGTGGACTTTTTACCCCCTCCATAAATCTTCGTCCGCGAAGCCAAGCCAAAGAAGATATATTAATATTTAGTTAAGACTTTCTGATCTCAAGAATCTAACAAATTCATAAATTGCCACCAGATGAAGAAGGTAAAATCAGATAGCAAAGTCTAAATATTAGCAATTATCAGACAAGATAATCAGGTTTAAACTTATTTTGATTCAAGTCACTATTAAAAGATCAAAGGGATGTTGAGTTTATCCTGTGAATTAATTGAGCTGCTTTTAATTTTTCAATGCTATTTCCACAATCACCTAACATTTATAATTTCAAGCACAAAAGGATTCTTTGGTTGACAGTGGAATAAAAAGATAGAAAAAAATATTGAAGCTGTGAATCATTTCTGATCTCAAGAGCTCCAAACTTAGCACATGAAACAGTTCAAGATAGCACCAGGCAATTCAACATCCAAGAATGTGCGAACAGCAAGTCAACTGTGCACTGCCCACATCCCAGCCACTTTTATCATGTTTCTCAATCTTTACCACAAAAGCATTGTCTGCACTATTGCAAAGTGACCTTCAGTGCACTCAGATAACTGTAAATATGTGTTATCTTTTTATATTATTGTCTGTTTATCATTTTTAGATGTTTCTTTTAGTTTTTTTTTACACTGCAGCAAGAATTTTGCACATATGTACATTGTAAAATGTGTATGATAATAAACTCACTATAATTATTATTACCAATAATACTAGTCAGCTTCCACAAATAAGTAAAACCGCAGAGAAATGCTGGAGGAACTCAGCCAGCCTCTAGCATCCATAGGAGATAAAGACATATTACCAACCTTCAAGGAATGAGCAGAGAATAGAAAGGCTTCAGAATATTGACCAGGGGAGGTGTCCAAGCCAACAAAAGGTGTTCATTGGATATGATAAGAGGAGAGGTGAGCATTAATTTTGGCTCTGTGAAAGGAGACAGAGGGAAAAAAGAAAAGAGAGAAAAATAAGCCTCCAGACACCATGGTTGAGAAACTCAGATGGACAAGCAGTGTAATTTATAGTGCAAAGATAAAAGTACATAATCAACGTTTTGGTTTGAGTCCTTCATCAAGGTATGAAAAAATGTAGGCAGATGCCCAAACAAAATGGTGGGGGGGGGGGCGCAGGAGGGAAAAGCAGGGGAAAGAGCACAGTCCCAAAGGCAAAAGGTAATAGGCAGATAAAGGGAGGGAGAGAGACAGGTCTGAGGGTGATGGGGGAAGAAGAAGGTGGGGGGGGGGGGGTAACGGAAACTGGATAAGTTGATGTTAATATCATTCCACAAAATAATGTCTCTGCTTAACTTCACCTCCTCCACAGTTTGCATAAATATCAGTTAAACTACATTGGTTTCTATTCCTCATAGATTGGCAACTAGCATAGTTTTTTTTAATGTTTTTTGTTCCACATTTCAATTGGGTCACATTTCAGCTAATTTTATACTGAATATTTTCTCTTGTCAGTTGGTTTAAAAAAAACTGCTATGTTTATCAAAGACTTACTTGCTCTCTGCCTTACTAAGTAAGGAATGTAGTTTCTATTTCATTCTCTACTTCAATGTGACTATTTACTAACTTATTTTCTAAATTATTTGCAGCTGTGAAGTGATATATTTTGATCGAAAGAATAAAGAGAAGTAATATAGGCTAAAATACATTGTTCCAAAGTAAAAGCAGGAACAGAGGCACCCAGGTATTTTTTTTGTGCAGAATTGCTAAGGGACTGTTTAGTGAGGCAAAATACAGGTGATTATAGGCAAGTTGGCTTAACGATTGTGGTCGGGAAAATCTTAAAGCTACTATTAAGGAAAAAATAGTGAGAAACTGTTCCATCAGGCAGACAAACCATGGATTCAGGAAGGGCAGATCATGTTTGACAAAGTTAATGGAGTCCTTTGAGAATATAACAAGTACAGTTAATAAATAGCATGAAGCATAATAGGAGCAGAAGTAGGGTTGCTCTGTCTGCCATTCAATATCATGTTTGTTCTAGCCATGGACTCAGCTCCACTTACCCACCTTTTACCCAAAACCCTTATCTTTCCGACTATGCAAAAATCGAGTTGTATCTTGAATATACGGTATTTAATGAGGCAGCCTCTTCTGCATCCTTGAGCAGAGAATTCCATAGATTCACCTCCCTGGGAAAAGCAGTTCCTCCTCATCTCTGTCCTAAATCAAATATTGAGACCCCTAGTTCTAGTCTCACCTAGCAGTGTAAACAACTTTTCTGCCTCTATTTTATCTATCCTTTTCATAATTTTATACGTTGCTATATGATACTTCTCATTCTTAAGATTATTGAATTTATCTTCAAGAAGTTAACCCTGTCATCCCTGGTTAATCTCCTCTGCTTCCAAAACCAGTACTTTCTCAAGTAAGAAGACCAGAACAGCCTCACTAATACTCTGTACAGTTGCAGCAGAGCCTCTCTACTCTTAAATTAATTGTTACTGGTTTTGAAGTCCAACATTTCATTTGACTTCTCGAAATGATAAATTTTATCATTTTAAATTTTATTTATCTTTGCAGCTGTTGCATCTGCAAACCAAACTTTTGCAATTCATGAATAAGCACTCCCAAAACCCTCTGCACAACAGCATGCTGCAATCTTTCACCAGTTGAAAATCTTCTATTTTTCTTCCAAAGTGGATGACCTTGCATTTACCAACATTATTTTCCATCTGCCAGATCCTGGCTCATTCACTTAACCTATCAATATCTCTTGTAGACAGTCCTATTTTTCCTGACCACAGTCAATAAGCTAACTGGCCTATTGTTACCTGCCTTAAATAGAATTAGATTGGTTTTTGCACAGTAAATGATTTAAGGGTGGTGAAGAAAAGGCAGGTAGGTGGAGCTGAGTCCACTGTCAGATCAGCCATTATTTTACTAAGTGGTGGAGGAAGCTTGACGGGCCAAATGGCCTACTCCTGCTCCTATTTCTTATGAAGTAACTAGGGTTTATAAATACAGGTAGAAAAGTAGTACGTCTCTGCTACCTACTTGCTATTAAAGTCTTGGCTCCAGCAGGTGGAAAGTTAGTCCTCAACATGAAGCCCAGGTAAGCGCTGGCAGGGACATGTGTGGTGAATACAGGTGGCAGAGCAAATCCTGCTCAATTCAACTCATTACCTATTCATCTTACATATGTTTGATAAAAGTCGGCTTGCAGGAAGCACGGTCACACCACAGAATTCAGAGGATGTAGTTTAAACACCTATGTGTTCTAAGATGAAGTGCTAGTTAGAAATGTTGCTCTCTACAGTAGGTTCAAAATACAGAAGCACTTCTAATTAAACAAAATATTGTCAACACCACTAAATGCTATAGTCAGACAGCAACATCCACTTTATCAATGAATCTAATGTCAATTTGTAGTGCGCTGTTAGCCAGAATCAGACACACTCAAGGTAAAGACTGTACAACAGGCTTTAATCCACAAAGACTTCCACAGAGCCAGGCTGGCTGTAGCTGCAGTAACTCTGAGTGAGTAACTCGGAGGCTGGCGCAGGCTTATATGCCGGAGGGTGATTGACACCTGCCCCAGAGGGGCTTGATCCCTTCAGGCCGACTGATTGACAGCCTGCCAGGTGTTGTCCTGTCCCATTACACTCCTGCAGGTACAGATGTTGCCCCCTGCAGTAGGCCGGTGGTATACCACCACATTCACCCCCTTCTTTAAAATTGTCCTGGGGTGGGGGGAGGGGCAGTATCAAGGAATCGTACCCACTATACAACATACAATATTTACAGGTTGAGATGATCCAGCGGCCGCCGGGGTCTCTGTGACCGTCGTAGGACTGGCTCCTGGTCACTTTTTGGAGGGGAAGTGGGGGGACTGGCTGCAGGGGTCTGTGTGACTGGTGTGGTGCCGTGCAGAGGGGTGGGCAGGGGGGCCAGGGTCGACGTATGAGGGTTGTATTGGATGGGTGGGGGGGCAGGTTTGTCTCCCAGGGCTGAAGCAGGCCCCTAGTGATCAAGGAGGTCCTGTACTGGGGATGGAGATGTATCCCCGGTCGACGTCGTCCTGGGCTGAAGGATGGTGTGGTGTGGTGGGTGCTCCTGCTGGTGCTAGGTCCCTGGTTGAGACGGTGTCCTCCCTGCCACTGTCAAGCCTAACATAGGCGTAGTTGTGGTTCGCATGTAGGAGGAAGACCTGCTCGTCCAGGGCTTCGGCCTTGTGTGTCCGTATGTGCTTATGCAGGAGCACCGGTCCTGGGATTGTGAGCCATGCTGGGAGGGACATTCCAGTCGCCGACTTCCTGGGGAATGAGAATAGATGTTTATGAGGGGTCTCGTTGGTAGCCGTGCACAGCAGCGACCGAAATGGCATGGAGCACCTCGGGCAGGGAGTCCTGCCAGTACTCAACGGCCCACCCATTCGACCTGAGAGCCAGGAGGACTGCCTTCCAGACCACCCCATTTTCGCGTTCCACTTGCCCATTGCCTCTCGGGTTATAGCTCGTCGTGCGACTGGTCGCAATGCCCCACGCCGTCAGGTACTGGTGCAGCTCGTCACTCTTGAAACTAGACCCCCGGTCGCTGTGGATGAAAGTGGGGTAGCCAAACATGGTGAAGATCTGCCCCAGGGCCCTGATGACGATGGCCGTGGAGGTGTCCGGGCAAGGGATAGCGAAAGGGAAGTGTGAGTACTCGTGAAGAAGTAGACATCTTGGTTCGTGGAAGGCAGGGGGCCTTTGAAGTCCATGCTGAGACACTGGAAGGACCGAGTAGCCTTTACAACATGGGCCTGGGGTGGGTGGAAGAAACGTGCACACCTGGCAGGCCTCAGTCATGTCCCTGATGTCCTTGATAGTATACGGCAGGTTCCGGGACTTAATGAAGTGGTACAACTTGGTGACACCCAAATGGGAGAGGGACTCATGCAATGCCTGCAGCCTGTCATCATGCATAGACGTGCAGGTCCAAGAGAGGGTATCGGGGGAGTCATTAAACTTCCTGAGGCGGTACTGGATGTCATAGCTGTAGGTTGCCAGCTCGACTCTCCAGCCCTGGATCTTGTCGTTCTTGATCTTGCTCTTGTGGGTAGTGTTAACATGAATGCCATGGCCTACTGGTCCGTGAGGAGGGTGAATCTCCTGCCGGCCATGTAGTGGAGGCAGTAGCGGACCGCTTCCACAATCGCCTGGGCCTCCTTTTCAATGGCAGAATACCCTAACTTAGAGCCGTGGAAAGTCCTAGAGAAGAAAGCGATGGGGTGCCCCTCTTGTTTGAGGGTAGCAGCGAGGGCTACCTAGGAGGCATTGCTCTATGCCTGGAAGAGAGAGTCCTCATCCACAGCCTGCATTGTGGCGTCCGTGATGTCTTACCTGATGCGGATGAAGACTGCCTGTGCCTCAGGTGGGAGGGGAAAAGTTGTACCTTGCGCCAATGGGCAGACCTCGTCCGAGAAGTGAGGAACCCACTGCGAGTAATAAGAAAATAGGCCAAGGCACCTGCGGAGGGCCTTTAGCGTGGCGGGGAGAGGTAATTCCATTAATGGGTGCATCCTTTCTGGATCTGGGCCAACGACCCCTTGGGCCACGATGTACCCCAGGATGGTGAGGCGGGTGGTGCTAAACATACACTTCTCCTTGTTGTAAGTGAGGTTCAGCTCCCTGGCCGTCTGGAGGAATTTCTCCAGGTTAGCATCATGGTCTGGCTGGTCATGGCCACAGATAGTGACATTATCCAGATAAGGGAATGTCACCTTCAGCTTGTGCCAGTCTACCATGCGGTCCCTATCTCCCACTGGAAGATGGAGACCCCGTTTGTGACCCCAAAAGTGAACTCGCCGGAACTGGTACAGGCACCCGTCCGCCTCAAAGGGGGTGTAGGGCTTGTCCTTCAGGTGGATGTGGATTTGGTGATACACCGACTTCAGGTCAATCGTGGAGAAAACCCGGTAGTGGGCTATTTCATTGACCATGTCAGTAATCTTCGGCAGGGGGTAGGCATTCATTTGGGTGTACCAGTTAATGGTCTGGCTATAATCCACGACCATCCTCGGCTTACTTCCCCCTTTGACCACCAGAACTTGGGCTGTTACTGGGCTCTATGACATCTTCCGCCAGGAGTTGCCACACCTCCGCCTTGATGAAGTCTCTGTCTGCGACGCAATAACACCTACTTCTGGCGGCAGCCTCATGCAAGATGTGGGAAGAGTACCGGTGGGGTGATGCATAGTGTGGAGAGGCTGCAGATTCGCTGGGGCTGGTAGGTTGGCGTGCTGTGTAACATGAATGGAGGTTGGGGACCCCAAAGGCAATGGTGACACTACAGGTGGCACTGTAAATCTAGGCCCAGGAGGACTGGGGTGCAGAGTTTGGGCATGACCGGGAGCCTGAACCCTGTGTAAGTCTCCCCTCCCACAGATATATCGGCAGTGCCCGAGAGTACCAACAGTCTTATCCTTGGCAGAGAGGGCGATCGAGCAGGTGGTCTGGTGGAGTTTTAATCTCAGGGAATGGCCCATGCTCAGGTGAATGAAGCTCTCGGTGCTGCCACTGTCGAACAGGCACTTTGTTACCTGCCTGTTGACTTGCACATCCATCATAGAGCGCCCGAGGTTGTGAGGGATGTCCCAAGACAGTGTGGTGGCGGCCAGGACTGTCTCGGAGTTGGAGTCAGCACTCTCTGGCCGTGCGCAGTGATTTATGGTGTCCAGAGGTGTGGGGAGCATCGGTAGGGCGGCCTGGTCATTGCCCGTGTTGACCACATCAACAGCAGTCGTGGGATGTGGCGTGCAGCAGCCGTTGGCACCAAGAGGCGTGGGGAGTGCCGGTAGGGTGGCCTCATCATCGCCTATGTTGACCACGTCATTCTCATCGTCGTCAGGGTCCTTCCGTGTCGGCTGCTGCCTGGTCCAAGATGGTGGCGGCACATGGGGGCCCACTGCGTGGCTGGCCTCCTTCCCCAGCCATGTTCGTTCCACTGGGGGGAGTGATGTCATTACGGCCAACGGAAGTGACATCACACTGTGAGCCGGAAGTGACATCGCTGTAGTTCTCGGCGAGGGCGGGGGCTGATACAAGTGCTCGGGGCACATGCTGTGACCATCGCTGGTGGGGCCGGATACTGTACCGTCAAAGTCAGGGAAGGCAGAAGTTGTAGTGGGGACAATGGCGCCACCTGGCACACACACATGGAAGGGTCCACGGGGAGGTGGGGAGGTCATAGAGGGCCGCTGAGCTACAGGCTGGTTTTGAGAGGCACACTTTAGCGAAGTGGCCTTTCTTGCTGCATTGGGAACAGTACTGGCTTCTAGCCAGGCAGTTTTGGTGCGATCGTCGGTCTGACCCACCCCAGGTCCCACAGTACTTACAGAGGCACAGGGTGTCTGCCGCAGCAACATTTTCTTCCCCAGCTTAGGCTGGGGCTGCAGCTGCAGTGTGAGAGGGCCATAAGGGAGCCTGGGGAAACATGGAATCGAAGGGTTCGATGTGCAGGGCTGCCGCTTCCAGGGTTTGGACCACTTCCACTGTCTTGGTTAGGGCGTAGATATTGTCTTCCAGCAGCTTTTGCCTGATGGGCCTCGAGTGTAGCCCTCGGACAAAGGCATCCCAGATCAGCCTCTCGACCTCCTTTGCCTACCCTGGGTTCATCCAGACACGGTCGTGCCAACTCTCTCAGGTGTCCCAGGTAAGAATCAGCTGCCTCCCCGGGTTGCTGGGCTCAGGTGTTGAGGAGGTACCTTGCACAGATCACATTCATGGGGGGCTTGTACAAGTTCTTGAGATTGTCCATTGCACTCTTGTAAGTGGAGCAGCCTTTGGTTGCCTGGAAGGCATGGGGACCCAGCTTTAACCGGAGTAGGACCAGCCTCTTCCGATCTGAGTCCAGGATGCCACCTTTGTATGCCTCGATGATTGCCTTGACTGCGTGCTGCCAGATCTCGAAGTGTGTCTGGGCTTCCAGGTGGTGTGGGTCGACTTTGAGACTCCCTGCACTCAGGAGTTTTTCCACGTGGGAAAATTTTCTGGATTAAATTGTGGTGCGCTGTTAGCCAGAATCAGACACACACAAGGTAAAGACTGTACAACAGGCTTTAATCCACAAAGACTTCCACAGAGCCAGGCTGGCCGTAGCTGCAGTAACTCTGAGTGAGCTTCGGGAGGTCAGCGCAGGCTTATATCCCGGAGGGAGATTGACACCCTCCCGGGTGGGGTTTAATCCCTTCAGGCCGACTGATTGACACCCGGCCAGGTATTGTCCTGTCCCCTTACACTCCTGCAGGTACAGAGGTTGCCCCCTGCAGTAGGCCAGCGGTGTATCACCACACAATTATATGGATTATAATTATTTGATTGTTGCAGGAATTTTCAGTAAACCTTATTTAGTGTACAATGACAATGCTCTGAATTTTTGGCTTTAATTCTTAGACCACAAATATAGTTTGTTTAGTTCAATTATGATTTATTTTAGAAATAATGAGTATATACAATTTGGAGTAATGAAAACAGGCTAATGAGCTGTGTATCTTTCCATCTCATTCCAAAACAAATAAAATATTGGAGAAACATAAAGTCTGCAGATGCTGGAATCTTGAATAAACATTCTGCAGGAACTCAGCGGGTCAAGCAAAGTTTAGGGTCTGGACCCCTTATCGAGACTGAAGTAAAATGTCAATGGTATTGTGTAAAGAAGCTGGGGAGGGTGTCAAGAGATGATAGGGTATGGACCAGAAGGTGGGAGAGGTGAAGAGACAAGTGAAAGGAGAGGCCGCTGGGAGGAGGTGGGAGATAAATGTTTGAAAATTAAGTACCGAAATATTGACAAATATAAATAATAAACCTATTATTTACATGATCAAACATTTATTTTGATTTGATGAACAATTAATATATTAGCATTCAAAGGCTGGAGGGTACTTTGCTTGAAGTTTATCAGCAAGAATTGAACTCAATAAGCTCATTATCATTATTTCAGATGCTGTGTGTGCTGCAGCTTTCCGAAACGGCATCTGCAGCTTATGTGCTTGCACTGGGCTGTGAATCATGTGAGAGGTGAATTTGGTGTTGGTAAGTGTCCAGTGAACATTCAGTAGAAATATGACGAGCATGCAATTCATGGTATTAATTAGCATTTGTTGTAAATTTATTGGTGTCACTGCCAAACTGGTGATTCCGCTAACACCCACCTATAACCTTGCATGGTTGAAGTTATGTTCAACAGCAGGAAGAAACACTCCGCCAGCAGTAACTGACTGATTGCTTCTGGCTGGTGGATGTTTGCCAACCCCTGATGAACGTTTCAAATTGGAAAAGTTCATGGTGTGGCAGATGGCATGACATCAATGCTTTGGCACAGACAATTTATGCACTAGTGGGTGTTATGTTGGAAAATGACAGAGGGTGGGGCTGATGCGCAAAGAGCACATAGATGAGGGCAAGTTGCAGGGACACAGCCAGAAGATCAGCTGTCCTAAGAATGTTTTTAAGAGAAGATGACGGCATGCCAGAGTAGTCAGAAAACAATTCTCCTTCTTGACCCCTGGTAAGTACCAGCCTGAAACCTGGTGGGGCCAATCTGTGTCAGATCAAGGCAGGTACAGTATGTCCTATATGATGATATTGGCAATTAACTTATGTTCATCTGGCTTCTTCCAGTGTAGAGCTGAAGGTATTATAACTCATAGTCTTTTATATTTTATTTTTATATTTAGACATACCCACAGTAACAGGTCTTTTGGCCAATGAGCCTGTGCCAACCAAAACACCCAAATGACCTAAAACTCTGGTACGTTTTTGAACAGTGAGAGGAAAATCAGAGCACCCAGAAAATGAATAAACCCCTTACCAAGGTCACTAGTGCTATCACAGAAATGCACTAACTGCTACACTAACTATGCTGCTCCAGTGGTGTATCAAGGGAAAATAATGCTTTTGGCAAGCATGAAATTGTGGTCCCCCTGTTAAAACTTACTTACTTCAACCCTTCACCCCACAACCTCGCCACCGCCACGCCATCCACTTCACCTTCCCTACCTGTCCTTGCCGTCAATCCCACCATATAAAACCCACCATAATAAAATTTTTATTGTCATATATTTTACACCGGGCACAAAAACACTTACTTGAATTAGCCAATCAGGTACTGTCAGAGGGCAGCCAGTGGGGTAGAAGCAATGGGCGGGTGGAGCTGCCATAGGGTGGCTAGTGGGTTGTCAGTCCACGGCTGGTAGAGCTGTCACAGGGCGGCCGGAGGGGCTGTCACAGTGTGGCTGGTGGGGCTGTCACAAGGCAGCTGGTAGAGCTGTCACAGAGCGGCAGTGGAGCTCTCACAGTGTGGCTGGTGGGGCTGTCAGGGCAGCTGGCAGGGCTGTCTCATGGCAGCCAGTGGAGCTGTCTCGGGGCGGCTGGTGGGGCTGGCACAGGGAAGCTGGTGGAGCTGTCACTGGGCGGCCGGTGGAGCTGTCACAGAGTGGTCAGTGGAGGTCTCACAATGTGGCTGGTGGGGCTGTCACAGGGCAGTTGGCAGGGCTGTCTCATGGCAACCAGTGGAGCTGTCACGGGGTGGCCGGCGGGGCTGTCACAGGATGGCCAGTGGGACTGTCACAGGGCAGCCGGTGGAGTTGTCACAGGGTGGCTAGTGGGGCTGTCACAGGGTGGCCGGTGGGGCTGTCACAGGGTGACCGGTGGGGCTGTCATAATGCCTAATATAATGTAAATGACATGTAAATAGGCATTGTTTAGGGAATAATGAAAAGAAAACAATAGTCTGTGCATATTCAGTACATGGGTTGCAGTAACTAATAAAAGAGCATAACAACTGGATTTGGCTAAAAAAAGTATGAATACCAAAATTCTGTCGTTCCACCCATGGCCTGTGGTCTGGCTGAGAAGGCCAATGAGACGATATAAATTATCTGGAAAGGTTGTTCTTCTTTAGCCAGTACAGTATGATCACAGAACTAGCATTAGTTCTCATATTATAAAGATTACTTGAGCTTCGCTGCTGTCGTGTCAGAGTTTTATTCTCCCTAATTGGACATCCGATAGATGTAACTATGGTTTTGAAATGTCCTGAGAAAGCCTTTTCCCCTTGATATTGCGCAAGTTCCTACACTTGCACAATTTGCTACATCTTGAATAATGAGCAGGAAATTATACATATGCATAGACAGATAATAAAACAACACTATTATAAATATTTCACCCACCCCAATATTTACAGAGGTTGTTTGTTATGTATCTCAGCAGTTTGCCATATGCTGACAGCCCCACCAGTTACCCTGTGACAGCCTCACCGGTCACCCTGTGACCACCCCACGGGCCACATGCTGACAGTCCCGCCGGTTGCCCTTTGATAGTCCTGCCGGCTGCTTTGTGACTGCCTCACCGGCTGTGTCCTGACAGCCCACCAGCTGCCCTGTGACAGCCCCTCTGGCCATGCAATGACATCCCCTGACATCCCCACCATCCGTCTGTAGTGGTTTCCCTATGAAAAATCAAATGACTGCATCTCTGACAGTGGTCCGCCAACCCCCCCCCCCACCTCGTTCAAGCAGCACTGGCTGTAATACCCTAGATATGCCTAAGTGCTGCCTTGTGAGAGAGAAGGTGCTAACATACTCAGCTGAAGGAAAACAACAGATAAGTAAAACAACAGATAATTTCATTATCTCATGTCAAGGTGGAGAGCATCCTCAGATTTGATTGGACTGCTGGCCTCCTCTTGGGGAGCTATTAACTGCATGTGAATAGTTAGCTACTACACCATGTTAACTCTCCTTGCCTTGGAGCAGAAAAGCATCCAGCTAATGAGCAATCAAATGCAGTCACTCATTTAGACCTATGCCTGGAATGCAAGCAACAAGTGGGATGCCTTCAGGCTGCGGCCAACCGCTGAGCCACCTGCCTCCACAGTGAATAGGCCCAAAGGGTCTATCCATCAACAGTTTCACTGACGAATCTGGTACACAATCCATGCACATATATACAGCAGGAATAAAATGAAAGTCAAACTAACTGCAACACCAGAATACCACAAAAAGAAATCTGGTCTCTCAATGGTTCTGAAAGAGTTTGGGTGTACTCAGAAGAACTTTTCTTTGGCTTGGCTTCGCGGACGAAGATTTATGGAGGGGGTAAAAAGTCCACGTCAGCTGCAGGCTCGTTTGTGGCTGACAAGTCCGATGCGGGACAGGCAGACACGATTGCAGCGGTTGCAGGGGAAAATTGGTTGGTTGGGGTTGGGTGTTGGGTTTTTCCTCCGTTGCCTTTTGTCAGTGAGGTGGGCTCTGCAGTCTTCTTCAAAGGAGGTTGCTGCCCGCCAAACTGTGAGGCGCCAAGATGCACGGTTTGAGGCGTTATCAGCCCACTGGCGGTGGTCAATGTGGCAGGCACCAAGAGATTTCTTTAGGCAGTCCTTGTACCTTTTCTTTGGTGCACCTCTGTCACGGTGGCCAGTGGAGAGCTCGCCATATAACACGATCTTGGGAAGGCGATGGTCCTCCATTCTGGAGACGTGACCCATCCAGCGCAGCTGGATCTTCAGCAGCGTGGACTCGATGCTGTCGACCTCTGCCATCTCGAGTACTTCGACGTTAGGGATGTAAGCGCTCCAATGGATGTTGAGGATGGAGCGGAGACAACGCTGGTGGAAGCGTTCTAGGAGCCGTAGGTGGTGCCGGTAGAGGATCCATGATTCGGAGCCGAACAGGAGTGTGGGTATGACAACGGCTCTGTATACGCTTATCTTTGTGAGGTTTTTCAGTTGGTTGTTTTTCCAGACTCTTTTGTGTAGTCTTCCAAAGGCGCTATTTGCCTTGGCGAGTCTGTTGTCTATCTCATTGTCGATCCTTGCATCTGATGAAATGGTGCAGCCGAGATAGGTAAACTGGTTGACCGTTTTGAGTTTTGTGTGCCCGATGGAGATGTGGGGGGGCTGGTAGTCATGGTGGGGAGCTGGCTGATGGAGGACCTCAGTTTTCTTCAGGCTGACTTCCAGGCCAAACATTTTGGCAGTTTCCGCAAAGCAGGACGTCAAGCGCTGAAGAGCTGGCTCTGAATGGGCAACTAAAGCGGCATCGTCTGCAAAGAGTAGTTCACGGACAAGTTTCTCTTGTGTCTTGGTGTGAGCTTGCAGGCGCCTCAGATTGAAGAGACTGCCATCCGTGCGGTACCGGATGTAAACAGCGTCTTCATTGTTGGGGTCTTTCATGGCTTGGTTCAGCATCATGCTGAAGAAGATTGAAAAGAGGGTTGGTGCGAGAACACAGCCTTGCTTCACGCCATTGTTAATGGAGAAGGGTTCAGAGAGCTCATTGCTGTATCTGACCCGACCTTGTTGGTTTTCGTGCAGTTGGATAATCATGTTGAGGAACTTTGGGGGGCATCCGATGCGCTCTAGTATTTGCCAAAGCCCTTTCCTGCTCACGGTGTCAAAGGCTTTGGTGAGGTCAACAAAGGTGATGTAGAGTCCTTTGTTTTGTTCTCTGCACTTTTCTTGGAGCTGTCTGTTGGATGTCACTAATAACTTGATTTCCAATGTTCTCCGATTAAAGAATTAACCTTCTTAAAACTTCTGCATTCTCTCCCCATCATTTAGAGTCATACTGTGAGGAAACAGGCCCTTCAGCACAAGTTGCCCAAACCAATCAAAGTCCCACCCACACCAATACCACCTGCTTGCATTTATCCCATATCCCTCTAAATCTATCCTATCAATGTATTCCTTCATTTTTTTTCTTTAACATTTCTTAAACTTCTCAGTTAAACAAGAAACCAGACGCTTTTCATACACAAAAATGTTGGAGAAATTCAGCAGGTCACGCAGCATTTTTATGGCAAAGATACATAACCAATGTTTTGCGTCAAGATATGAGCACAAAGCAGGTAAGTGCCTGAATAAAATAGTGGGTGGAAGGGCAGGAGGAGGAGCATAGGCCCACAGGCAGGAAGATATCATAGGTGCTTGTGGGTGGGAAGGTAGAAGAGAAAAAGTCCTGTGAAATGAGAAGGAGGGGTAGCTCTTTGAAAGCAGAGGGAAGGGGTGGGGATCTGGAGTGTGAGCTGCTGGGGATTAGCTCATGGGGGCCAGGTATCGGAGCTGGGATTCGAGAGGGTGCCGAGGGCATGCAAAGGCTTCCGAGGGGCCTCGGGTACTGAAAGCTTCCTAATAATGTCAGAGATTTGCATCTAGATCTCGGGTTGCCAAATGGATAGAACAGGAGTCCGGTGGCTGCAGATCCTAGGAATTCTGAAGGCAAGTCCATGGACACTCAGTGACTCTGAAGGGACTCTCTTTTGTTACTCTTTCTCTCTTACTGTAGGGGTGCTTGGCGACACTAATGGAGACTCTGCCTTATGGCAGGCAGAAAGCAATTTCATGCCCCACTCCCTTGCCTTCTCCCTAAAAACTTTGATATCATGACTTTTGAAAAGTTTCAACGTTCCTGACGAAGAGCTCAGGCCTGAAATGTCTACTTCCTTTTACTTCCCATGGATACTGCGTGACCGCTGAGTTTCCCGCATTTTTGTGTACTGCATTGCCAACATTCAGCTGGATTTCACCAATAAACTGTGAGCTGCATGTTTAGTGTAGTGATTAGTGCCAGTGGCACAGGTTCAAATCCAGAGCTCTTTGTAAGGATTGGATACATTCTCCCCGTGTTTGTATGGATTTCCTCCGGCACTCCAATTTCCTCCCACCCTTCTGAGGTGAATCTATGTTGAGCTGTCAGTCTTTCACTGTACCTAGCCCTGCTTTACTGACATTGGATGTGTATTATCTCTACCACTTAGGACAGTCCCCTTGGGTGTAACTGTGTATGCACTCATTGTCTTTCATTATTATATCACTAGTTTCTGTTAATAAAAGCCATGATTACTGCTTGATTACACCGCCTTCGTCTACTTCATTAACTGGCACTTCACCTTCAGACCCTAGGTTAATGTAGGTTAATGGGGTGCAGTCAGGCTCATGGGCTAGAAGGGTCTGTTACCATGCTGTATGTCTAAAAAAAAATTATTACTCATTACTGCCTTGCCTTAAACATAGATAAAATTGCTGAATTCCAGAACTGGCATGAGCCTGATATTAAAGCCACATTTCACCAAATGTGGCATCAAGGATAAATGGTACAGCCTAGATCAATCAACGGAAAAATGTTTCATGATTGGAGGTCAATCACCTCAGTCCTAAGACATCGCTGCAGGAGTTCCTCAGTATCCACCACCTTTAACTGCTTCATCAATTATTTTCTTTCCACATTTAATTCAGAAATGTGAATATTCCCTGATGATCATGTGATTTCAGATCGATTCAAAACACCGCCAGAAATGAAGTCGCCCATGCCTACTAACAGCAGGACAGAGATATCACTCAAGCAAGTGGTGAAATGTGGTATGACAACAGTGCCTAGAAATGTCAACTCAAACAAGAAAGAGGCCAGCCATCTACCATTGATATTCAGTGAAATAACTGCATTGGGCTATTCTACAACCAGTAAACAGGACTATGACCTAGAATCCAGGATTGTGATCTTGGATTTACTGACTGGAAATTTAACTGATGTGGCTAAACAAGGAGTTCATAAATGGGATATACCCATTAATTTCCTAAAGCTTTCCACCATCTACAAGATGCAAGTAGGGAGTTTGATGGAATAGTCATCTCTTGCCTGCATGTGCGTAACTCAAACAACACTCAACAATTTCAACACCATCCAAATGAAACCACCCCACTTAATTGATACCCTTTTGATCATCCTAAATAGTCATTCTCTCTACTGGTGCATAATGGGTGTAGGTACACTGTCCAGAAAATGACCTTCAGTCACTCACATATGTACTTCAATGGCAACCCTCAAACTCACAACCTCAACACCGAGAACCACAAGGATGCAGGCATCTGAAAACATCACCATCCTTGATGTTGACCGGCTGCATCATGGTCTGGTATGGGGACACTAATACCCCTGAAGCCCTGTAAAAGATAGTAGACACAGCCGGGATATCACAGGAAAAACCCTCCCCACCATTGGCATCATCTACAGGAACAATGCCATTGGAGAACAGAATCATCAAGGATCCACACCACCCAGCACACACTCTGTCCTCGCTGCTGCCATCAGGAAAGAGATGCAGGTGCCACAAGACTCGTACCACCAGGCTTAGGAACAGCTGCTACCCCTCCACCATCAGACTCCTCAACAACAAACTCAATTAGGTTGATGAAGGGAAAGCTGTGGATGTTGTCTATTTGGACTTTAGTAAAGCTTTTGACAAAGTTCTCCACAGGAGGTTAGGAAAAAAGTGGAGGCATTAGGTATAAATAAGGAGGTAGTGAAATGGATTCAGCAGTGGTTGGATGGAAGGTGTCAGAGAGTAGAGGTAGAAAATTGTTTATCCAATTGGAGGCCGGTGACTAGTGGAGTTCCTCAGGATTCGGTCCTGGGTCCACTATTATTTGTTATATATATTAACGATCTGGATGTAGGGGTGGAGAATTGGATAAGCAAGTTTGCGGATGACACAAAGATTGGTGGTGTTGTGGACAGTGAGGTAGATTACTGTAGATTAAAAGGTGATTTAGGAAGGTTGGAGGTGTGGGCTGAGAAATGGCTGATGGAATTTAATACAGATAAATGTGAGGTGCTACATTTTGGAAAGGCAAATTTAAATAGGTCATATACATTGAATGGTAGACAATTGAGGAGTGCAGAGCAACAAAGGGATTTAGGACTTATGGTAAATAGTACCCTCAAGGCTGATACTCAGGTAGATGGTGTGGTGATGAAGGCATTTGGAATGTTGGCCTTCATAAATCGGAGTATTGAATTCAAGAGTAGGGAGGTTATGATGAAATTGTACAAGGCATTGGTGAGGCCAAATTTGGAGTACTGTGTACAGTTTTGGTCACCAAATTATTGGAAAGATGTAAACAAAATAGAGAGAGTGCAGAGAAGGATCACGAGAATGTTGACAGGATTTCAGGGTCTGAGTTACAGGGAAAGGTTGTACAGACTGGGGCTTTTTTCTCTGGAGCGTAGAAGATTGAGAGGGGACTTGATAGAGGTGTTTAAGATTTTAAAAGGGACAGACAGAGTAAATGTGGATAGGCTTTTTCAATTAAGAAAGGGGGAGATTCAAACTAGAGGACATGGTTTAAGATTGAAGGGGGAAAATTATAAGGGGAACATGAGGGGAAATTTCTTTACGCAGAGGGTGGTGGGGATGTGGAATGAGCTTCCGGCAGACGTGGTCAAGGCGGGATCATTGGTTACATTTAAGGAAAGACTGGATCATTACATGGATAGGAGGGGACTAGAGGGGTATGGACCGGGTGCTGGTCAGTGGGACTAGGAGGGTGGGGATTTGCTACGGCATGGACTAGTAGGGCCGAACTGGCCTGTTCTGGGCTGTAAGTGGTTATATGGTTATATATGGTTAATCAGAGACTCATTTAAGGACTCTTCCTTTTGCACATTATTGATGTTTTTTCCTCTCTGTATTGCACAACTTGATTACATTTCTTTATTTGTCGATATATTCACGATGAGTATAGTTTTTTTTTTTGGACTACCAAAAAGTGATAATTCTGCCCGCTGCAGGAAAAAGATTCTCAGGATTATATGTGATTTCATGTATGTACTCTGACAATAAATCTGAAATCTAAATCTATCATCACTGAATCTAAATCCTGGAACTGCTACCTAACAACACGGTGAGAGCACTTTCACCAGAAGGTCTACAGCATTTCACTACTATGCTTGAAAATAATTAAGAAAATAAAGCAAATCACAAATGATTATATGATTGCAATTTAATCTTCTGTATACCCCAATACCCCTGAGCGTAAAGCCCTGCAAAAGGTAGTGGACACAGCCCAGGACATCACAGGCAAAATCCTCCCCAGTTTCAAGGACATCTGTAGGGAAAACTCCCGTCGGAGAGCAGAAGCAATCATCAAAGATCCACACCACCCAGTACAAGTTCTGTTCTCACTGCTGCCGTCAGGAAAGAGGTGTAGGTGCCACAAGACTCGCACCACCAGGTTCAGGAACATCTGGTTCCCCTGCACCATCAGACCCCTCAACAACAAACTCAACCAGGGACTCATTTAAGGATTCTTACTTTTACACTTTATCGATTTTTTTGAATTCTCTCTGTATTACAGGTCAGTTTGTTTACATTTGTTATCTGTTTGTGTATAGGTTTTTTTTTGCACTACCAATAATTAGTCATTCTGACTCATCTGCAGAAAAACGAATCTCAGGGTTATATGTGATATCATGTATGTACTCTGACAATAAATAAGAAATCTGAAATAATCTTCATTCAATTTGCAGGTAGAATAGTAATGTTCAAGAGGCTTTTAGATAGGCACATGCCTATGCAGGAAATAGGAGGATATGGATCATTTGCAGGCAGAAGAGACTTAGTTTAATTTGACATTGTATTCTGCATAGACATAGTGGGTCCAAACGCCTGTTCTTGATCTGTACTCTTCTATGTTCTGTGTTCTTTGTAACTTCACCACTAACTTTCACTATTCATGGGCATTAGAGATGGGCAATAATTGCAGATCTAGTCAGTAATCCTCACATTTTTAAAATTATTTTTAAAATGAAACCAGATATCATATTTCCAAGATCTTCAGTTGCTTATATATGGCATCATTCCTCACAGAAATATGTTCGGTACTTGTTCTTACAATTGTGTTTGGATTTCCATTTGTCTAAAGATGTGTCCTCAGATCAATGGAATTCAATGGAATCATATTCTGAAGAGAGGAATACTACATCTATTTTGTATGTTTAGCTCTACCAGTATGAGGCAAATTCCTTTAACTTCATGCCTCAGGGTTGAAAATGCAGCAAGATTAGATTTTCCAGTGAAGGCTGTAGGGTCTGTATTTTGTCCATACATGAGACATGCTCTTCTCTTTTCCATAAAACCACAGCTAGTAAGCTGAATCCTCAGACTTTCCTACCTTGTAAACATCTTTGAACTTTTCCTTAACAGCAAAGAGAAGCTGGATTTTATTGTCATGAAGTTTCCGTGCCAATTGAGCAATGGATGGATAATTCTGCGATCAAAAACACTCCAAAATTACATGATAGCAAAATACAAATAAATGCAAAATGTTCAACATTAACTCAGTGTGGTTGTTATTGTTCATAGAGATACAATATGTGGCCAAGTTGGATCTGAGACTTTTTGATTTCTATGTTGTGAAATTGGTGGGAGGTGGAGAGTTCATTGACAGGTCAGGGAGTAATGTTAGGGGGTAATTAAATGTCAGGCATATACGTTTATGAGAGGCTTAGATAGGGTGGATAGCCAGCACCATTTTGGGGTCAACAATAGCAAATACCAGAGGACCTCTGTTAAGGTGAATGAAGAAAAGTTTGTTTTGCTCAGAGGGTGGTGGGTGCCTGGAATGTATTGTCGGGGGTGGTGGCGGAGGCTGGTACAATAGTGACATTCAAGGCTCTTAGATAAGCACATGGATGAAAGGTATGATGTAGAGAAAAATTGATTGTCATGGAGTGGTTTTCCATACGTCAGCACAACATTGTGGGTTGAAGGGCCTGAGCTGTAATGTTTTATGTTCCACAGTATATTCTGCAATCCGATCCTCTTAAATTTCCATGGCGCCTCCATTAGTTCGTGCTGAATTTTTAGAGCATATTTACTTCAGCATTCAATCTCAGGTTTTCACATGATGTCATGCATCCAGGTAGTCTCGAATAAAAACTGAAAAATTGTAAATATAGAAAATTGTTTCTTGAATTCCCCATCAATTCATTGGCCATCTTGACTCTTTTTTATTTCTGGGTCACTCTCCATGAGTCCCCAATCTAAGATCACTTTTCAAACAACACCAATCTGCTGATTCAAGCAGATAGTGACCTTCTCCAGCTTTACAAATAGTCAATTAACCTAGATCTGCCAGGATTTTCCACATCACAAGTATAAATAATACCACCACAGAATGAAGAAGTGATCATCTGTACTGTTCTAGTAACTAATATTCCATTAAACCAACATCCTATTCAGGTGGCAGCAGTTCATCTATTTTACATTCACTCTAAGGTTGGAAAAGTCAGTGGAAATGTTCTCATGATGTGCAACCCAATATGAATCATGCAAGACCATCCTTGACGATGTTATTTTGTTTGTTTGTGATTTATATGTTGATTCCATCAGTATCAAAAGCCAGCTTACCTGATGGCGATTACCTAGGTAAACACCCTGAATGTCAAGGTGGCAATCTTCATTTGGCAATATTCTACTCTTTGTATTGTTCCCAGCAAAGTGAAGTTCCCCATTAGTGTAGAAGACAAGGAGTCTAGTGGCATTTCGCCAACCAATTTCATCCTATTAGATAAACCAGAATTAAATCATCAACTGAATGAGTATGATTATTTATTGAATGGTTATTTTCTGTGAAATAGACATTTAAATTTGACTGCTTTCAGATGAATTTTTTTTTTAACAGATGAGTACAATGTATAAATGTGCCTATGCATTTTAATGTGCTTAAAGGTTATTGGAAGGTGTGTTGCCCCCCCCCCCCCACCCCATCATCACCCAGGGCACAGTTCTGGCAATATGAATGTTTATTGTCATATACACAAGTACCCAACACCCAACCCCAACCAACCAATTTTCCCTTGCAACCGCTGCAATCGTGTCTGCCTGTCCCGCATCGGACTGGTCAGCCACAAACGAGCCTGCAGCTGACGTGGACTTTTTTACCCCCTCCATAAATCTTCGTCCGCGAAGCCAAGCCAAAGAAAAAGAAGATGTTACAGATGCAGTAACATTCTTACTTGCTATGGCAACACAGTATAAGATGCACCAATAATCGTATAAACTAAGTTACTACAATGCACCATGAGACAAAAAAGAGAAGCATATAAAGTGATAGAGAAATATTCAGGGTTGGCATTTGTGCACAAAATGTACTTATACAACCAGATGAAACAGCATTTCTCCAGAACACGGTACACACACACACACAAAGACACACATTTCTCACAAATTCTGTACATAATAATCACACACTTATATAAAAATATAATGTAAAATATTTATTTATAAATAATTTACTCATTTTCATTTATCAGAGACTCAAGGTTACAGAATACCATTCATCAATCTCACAGCATGTAGAAAGAAGCTATGCCCCAGATTGGCAGTCCTAATATTGATCTCCTGTACCTCCATCCTGGTGGTCGTAGATCAAAGAAACTGTGTGATGGATGGTTGGAATCCTTGATAATTATTTGAGTCCTAATTAAGCAACACTGTTGGTAATAAAGGAAAGGAAGATCACCGTGATCATCTCAGTTGTCTTAATGATCCTTTGTATTACCTTCCAGTCCAATGTTTTGCAGCTACCATACCAAGCAATGATTCAGCAAGACAAGACACTCTCAATTGTGTTCCTGTAAAATCTTGGCAAGATGGGGGTTGGTAGCCTTGACCTCTTCAATCTCCTTGCTGCACATTCCTGACTAATGAGGAGGTGTTTTGGGTCCAGGATAGGTCATCCATTATACACACATCAAGACAATTTGTGCTCTCCACTCTCTCCACAACAGAGCCACTAATGTATAACAGAGAGTGGTTGATCTTGTTTATTGTCTTGTTTACCTTGAGACACGGGTTGTTGTACTCACACCATTTGACAAGCCTTCTCTCAATAAGCTGATTCATCATTATTTCGAATGCTATTGGTATATCCACAAACTTGATGATTTTGTTTACACATCTTTTGGTGGCCCTGGAATAGTTTATGATAAATACTTGGGAGAATAAAAGAAGATAATGAATAGAAACAGCAGCAGGTCATTTATCCTATGGTGTCTGCTCCCAATCTTGAACCTGGTACCTTTTCTGTCCTCTGAGAGAAATTGGAATATGGATTTTGGAGGACAATATTTTAGATTTTTTATTTGGAGGGCCTATATATTTTAATTTGAGGGTCCTATATAATAACAATTTTTTTTTAATATTATTAATTTTGTGATTATTTTTGGTATTTAGTAATAGTATTAGATATGTCAAATTTGAAATTTGCTACTTTTAATGTTCAGGGATTAGATAACCCAATCAAGCGTAAGAGATTTTTGGCATTTATTAAAAAGATGAAAATTGATATTGCTTTTTTACAGGAGACACATTTGAATGAAAAAGAAAGTATGAAATTGAAGAGGGACTGGGTTGGACATGTTTTTTTTCTTCATTTAACTCTAAAGCTAAGGGAGTAGCAATTTTGATAGATAAAAATTTACCTTTTGAATTACAATCAACGGAAATGAATGCAGGACGTATTATTAAATTGAATTGTAAGATTTTTAATTAATTTTGGACTTTACTCAAAATTTATGCACCAAATGTGGATGATGAGGCATTTATTTCGGATGCATTTTTGCTTCTGGGACAAGCCAATGAAAATGTTCTAGTTGGAGGAGATTTTAATTGTGTTTTAGAACCTTTATTAGATAAATTTCAAAAAAAATGTTAAAAAATCTAAAATGGCAATTCAAATCCGAGCTTTGATGAAAGATTTTAATTTAGTGGATATTTGGCGACGTCTCAATCCAACAGAGAACCCTATAACCATATAACCACTTATAGCACAGAACAGGCCAGTTCGGCCCTACTAGTCCATGCCGTAACAAATCCCCACCCTCCTAGTCCCACTGACCAGCACCCGGTCCATACCCCTCCAGTCCTCTCCTCTCCATGTAACTATCCAGTCTATCCTTAAATGTAACCAATGATCCCGCCTCAACCACGTCTGCCGGAAGCTCATTCCACATCCCCACCACCCTTTGTGTAAAGAAATTTCCCCTCATGTTCCCCTTATAATTTTCCCCCTTCAATCTTAAACCATGCCCTCTAGTTTGAATCTCCCCTACTCTTAATTGAAAAAGCCTATCCACATTTACTCAGTCTGTCCCTTTTAAAATCTTAAACACCTCTATCAAGTCCCCCCTCAATCTTCTACACTCCAGAGAAAAAAGCCCCAGTCTGCACAACCTTTCCCTGTAACTCAAACCTTGAAATCCTGTCAACATTCTTGTGAACCTTCTCTGTACTCTCTCTATTTTGTTTATATATTTCCTATAATTTGGTGACCAAAACTGTATGCAGTACTCCAAATTTGGTCTCACCAATGCCTTGTACAATTTCATCATAACCGCCCTACTCTTGAATTCAATACTCCGATTTAAGAAGGCCAACATTCCAAATGCCTTCTTCACCACACCATCTACCTGAGTATCAGCCCTGATGGTACTATTTACCATAAGTCCTAAATCCCTTTGTTGCTCTGCACTCCTCACTAGCCTACCATTTAATGCATATGACTTATTTAGATTTGCCTTTCCAAAATGTAGCACCTCACACTTAACTGTATTAAATTTCATCAGCCATTTCTCAGCCCACACCTCCAGGCTTCCTAAATCACCTTTTAATCTACGGTAATCTTCCTCACTGTCCACAACACCACCAATCTTTGTATCATCCGCAAACTTGCTTATCCAATTCTCCACCCCTACTTCCAGATCGTTAATATATATAACAAACAATAGTGGACCCAGGACCGATCCCTGAGGAACTCCACTAGTCACCGGCCTCCAATTGGATAAACAATTTTCTACCACTACCCTCTGACACCATCCATCCAACCATTGCTGAATCCATTTCACTACCTCCTTATTTATACCTAATGCTTCCACCCTTTTTCCTAACCTCCTGTGTGGAACTTTGTCAAAAGCTTTACTAAAGTCTAAATAAACAACATCCACAGCTTTCCCTTCATCAACCTTTTTTGTAACCCCCTCAAAAAACTCAATCAGGTTTGTCAAGCCTGACAAAACCATGCTGATTACTCCCTATCAATCCCTGTACCTCCAAATATTTGTAAATACCATCCCTCAGAACACTTTCCACCAACTTGCCCACCACAGACGTCAGACTCACGGGCCTATAATTCCCACGTTTACATTTGGACCCCTTCTTAAACAGCGGAACCACATGCGCCACCCTCCAATCCTTTGGCACTACCCCCGTGACCAGTGACATCCTAAATATCTCTGTTAATGGCCCCACTATCTGTCCACAAGCCTCCCTGAGTGTCCTTGGGAATATTTTGTCCGGTCCCGGAGATTTATCCACCTTTATCTTTTTCAACACAGCCATCACTACCTCCTTGGTTATCCTTATATGCTTCATGACCTCCCCACTATTTTTCTTTTCTTCAACTGGTTCAATATTTTTTCCCTAGTGAATACCAAGGCAAAGAAATCATTCAAAATTTCCCCCATTTCCTCTGACTTCTCACTCAGCCTACCTTCACTATCTACAAGGGGTCCAATTTTATCCCTCATTAATCTTTTAATGTACCTATAGAAACCCTTTGGATTTATCTTTACTCCAGGACTTCTGCTTTTATTCATCTAGACATGAATCTTTTTCTAGAATTGATTTTTTTTTAGTATCGGCACATTTACAGGTGAAAATATTGCAAGCAGAATATAAAAGTCGGGTAATTTCAGATCATTCTTTGTTGTATTTTACTTATGAGAGTTCTGAAAAAATTCATGCAGCTTCTCGTTGGAGATTCAATACGATGTTGTTAAAGAAAGCAGAATTTATTGAATTTTTTAAAAAACAAATCAATCTCTTCTTGGAAGAAAATGTTAATTCCGTTCAAAGTAAATTTATATTGTGGGATGCTATGAAAGCTTACTTGAGAGGTCAAATAATTAGTGATACCTCTAAGGTTAAAAAGAATTATTCGACCGAGAGTCTTGAATTAGAGAAACAGATTGATGAATTAGAAAAGGAATTTCAGAGAGATGTGACAGAAAATCAAAAAATAGAATTGTCTAGATTGAAATTGAAATACAATACGTTGCAATCTTATCGATTTGAATGTTTGATAAATAGATCTAAACAACGGTATTATGAATGGGGTGAGAAAGCACATAAGGTACTTGCACAGCAGTTAAAGGAAGAACAGGTATCAAGGGTTATTAATGCAGTTAGACGAAATTCGACTATTACTTACAAACCTCGTGAGATTAACGATGAGTTCTATTCATTTTATAAGAAATTATATACTTACGAGAAAAAACAGGAGACTGGATTGATTGACTCCTTTTTATCGATGTTGAAATTACCGTTATTAGAAGAACAAGATATATTGGAGCTGGAGGCTCCTTTTACTGATTTAGAAATTACATTGGCTATGTTGGAAATGCCAAATGGAAAATCACCTGGTGATGACAGGTTTTCAGTTGAATTTTATATAGTATTTTATGATGATTTATCTACAGTGTATGGAGATATGATACAACAGATTAATGAACATTATGATTTACCCGAATCATGCTCTAGTGCCTTAATTATCATAATTCCTAAGAAGGATAGAGATCCGTTGAAGGTGTCTTCATATAGACTAATTTCTTTGTTAAACGTAGACTATAAAATAATAGCTAAAGTATTAGCGAATCAATTGGTTAAATTTTTACCTAAGTTGGTACATGTTGATCAAACAGGTTTCCTAAAGAAAAGATATGCTTCAGATAATATTCTTAGAGTGATTAGTTTGATTAATAAATACCAACAATGCCCTGACCACCCAATGGTGATATCTCTCGATGCAGAAAAGGCTTTTGATAGAGTTGAATGGAACTTTGTATTTAAAGTTTTAGAGAAATTTAAGTTTGGTCCTTCTTTTATTGGTTGGATTAAAGCTTTATATAATAAACCAATAGCCACGGTATTGACAAATGGTCAGATCTTGGAACCTTTTAAATTAACTCATTCAACTCGACAAGGTTGTTCTTTATCCCCAGCTTTGTTTGCATTAGTAATTGAACCTTTAGCACAGCTGATAAGACAAAATACACAGATACAAGGTATGAGAGTTTTAGATGAGGAGTATAAAATTAATCTATTTGGTGACAATGTAACAAATCCAGCTCAGTCACTTTTACACTTGAAGAAGTGTTTAACACAATATGGATCTTTGTCTGGATATAAAGTTAATTAGGAAAAAAGTGAAATTTTACTGATAGGTGAAGGAGATTATTCAGTTTATAAGAATATTATCAATTTGAAGTGGACTGATCGAATTAAATATTTGGGTATAAATGTGAATGTTGATTATCAATCTTTATATAAATTAAATTATGTACTGTTAATGAAAAAGATCAAAGCTGATTTGATTAAATGGAAGGATCTTCCTATAAATTTAATTGGAAGAATAAATACAATTAAAATGAATATCTTTCCACAGAAACAATATTTGTTTCATTCAATTCCGTGTTTACTTAATAAGAATTTTTTCCGAGATTTAAATAAAATGGTTAGGGAATTTTTATGGAAGGGTAAATTTCCGAGAGTAGCTTTGAATAAGTTGACCTGGAAATATGCATTAGGAGGATTACGTTTACCATATTTTCAAAATTATTATGAGGCAGCTCAATTTAAATTTATTAGTTCTTTAATGGATTTGGAACGGCCCCCGAGTTGGGCTAAAATTGAGATGGTGAATATTTTTGAATTTGAAATACATCAATTTTTGTTTCGGTGGAATTTAAATTTATTACAACAATATAATGTGCCTATACTAGAGCATTTAATTAAGTTATGGATGAGAAAAAATAGAACGATAGGTTCTAAGGGTAAATTATTGACTTTAACACCGTTATATAATAATCAACTTATTCCTTTTTCAATGCATAATCAATGTTTATTACATTGGAAATCTAAAGGTATAAAAAATCTGGGGGATTGTTTTAAAGAAGGTAAATTTTTATCCTTTAATCAAATGAGGGATTTTGGTATTAATGAGAAATCTTTATTCATTTATTATCAACTTCGATCTTTAGTAAAACAAATATTTGGTAGAGATATGACTTCACCTAAATTGACTAAATTTGAATCTTTTCTTGTGACTGTACCAAAGAAGGGATATATTTCATTGATGTACCAAATACTACAGGAGAGTATGGAAAATAAGGGATGGGATAGATCTAAGATTAAATGGGAAAAGGATATTAACTTTATTTTTTCTGAGGATGACTGGTTAGATATTTGTCATGATCGTGTTACTAGATCGATAAACGTTTGTTATGCATTGGTTAATTATAATTTTTTACATCAATTGTATTTCACACCTGAAAAGTTTTTAAAAATGGTTTTAGTGAATCAGACTCTTGTTTTAGATGTGGTAATTCCGTTGGAACTTTTTTCATGCTGCTTTCATGCTATGTGGTTATGTGGTTTTTGGAAAGCAATTCAATTGTTTTTGGAACATTTGTATAAGATTAAAATACTTCTAGACCTGACAATATTTTTGTTGGGTAAATTGAAGCCTTTTGAAAGATTTGGGATTAGATAAATTTCAAATTGCTTTTGTATATTTAGCTTTATCTGTAGCAAAAAAATGTATAGCAAGTACATGAAAAAATGCTAATATGATTGATATTAATAGATGGTATAATGAGATGAAAACTTGTTTGGTAATGGAAAAAATTATGTATGTTTTACATGATAATTATTCTTTTTTTCTTAATAAGTGGTCTTTATATTCAGAACATTTACATTTAAATTTACTTTGATTAGATTTTAGTAAATAGTTTTTCGTTTATATCTTAGTTTTCTTTCTTTTTGGCTCTCCTAAAGAGAGCTGGCTGAGGGGGGGGGGGGGGGGGGTTGTTTCTTTTTCTTCTCTTTTTTCTTTTTTTTAATAACATTTTTTTTATTGTTCACAATATGTACTTTTACTACTTTTACAAATAAATAAAGTTGTGAAAAAAAAGGTGTTGTGGACAGAAAAGATGGTTTCCAAGTTTGCAGAGGGATCTAGAGAAATTGGAAAAATGGACTGAAAAATGACAGATGGAACTTAATGCAGACAATTGTGAGGTGTTGTATTTTGGATGGACAAACCAAGAAAGGACATACATGGTAAATAGTAGGGCACTGAGGAGTTCAGTATAACAGAGGGATCTGGGAATATAGATATATAATTCCTTGAAAGTGGTGTCACAGTCAGATATGGATGTAAAGAGAGATTTTGACATATTGGTCTTCATAAATAAAAGTACTGAATGTAGGAGTTAGGATGTTATGGTAAAGTTGTATAAGACAATGATGAGGCCAAATTTGGAATATTCTATGAATTTTGGTAACCTAACTAGAGGAAAGATATCAATAAGATAGAAAAAGTACAGAGAAGATTTATTAGAATGTTTCCTGGACTTCAGGAAATTAATTAGAGGGACAGGTTAATAGGTTAGGACTTTACTCCTTGGACCGTAGAAGAATGAGGGGAGATTTGATAGAGGCATTTAAAATTATAAGGGGGATAGACAGAGTAATGCAGTTAGGCTTTTTCCACTGAGGGTATGTGAGATACAAACCAGACGACATGGGTTAAGAGTGAAAGGGGAAAAGTTTAGGGGGAACATGAGAGGGAATAACTTACTGAAAGATCATTTCTGGGTATTGCTTGATAGGATTAAACTATCATTATTGGGTTTACCTCCCTTATCTATTACAATGATCGGATGTATCAATTCAATTAAAATGAATATTTTACCTAAATATTTGTATCCTTTTCAAGCATTACCAATTTTTATCCTCAAATCTTTTTCAGCTTGCTGGATTCGACTAATTCTACATATATTTGGCAAGGAAAAAAAAACACATATAAACAAAGCCTATCTTCAAAAGACTAAATTAAATGGAAAATTATTATTCCCAGATTTTAGATTATACTATTGGGCAATTAATATATATAATTTACTTTTATTATTATATTTGGATAAATCTGTGAATCATCCTTCCAGGGTAGAAATGGAATTACAGTTCGCCAAAAAAAACCTCTATGTTGGAAATTTAAGATATTTTTTACCATTTCCCTTTTCCAAATTAACAAATAAACTGTTGATGAGAAATAGATTGAGAATGTGGACTCAGTTTAGGAAATTGTTTGAAATTAATGGTTTTTTACTGGCTCATCTAATTATACCATCTTTTTTAACCATCTTTGTTGTATGCAGGCTTAAAGGAATGGCATAGAAAAGGCATTCAAAGTTTCAAGGATCTTTTTATTCAAAATAATTTTGCATGTTTTGAACAATTATCATCCAAATGTAATCTTTCCAATAGGCCCTTTTTAAGATATTTACAAATTAGGCATTTTGTTCAGTCCAAGCTTTTAGATTTTCTGCATATTTATAATACTAAGCCTCTTGATCTGTTATTTAACATTTTTTAAATTTTCATGGTGGATTAATAGCATTACTGTATTTATAATAATATACTGGACAATTCAGTTCCAAAGGCTGAGATTAAAAGAAACTGAGAAATGGACTTGAATATAACATTTTCAGATGAAGATTGGTAGTCTGCTCTCAGCTGCATTAATGATTTCTCATTTTGTACAATACATTGGTTTTTACAATTTAAGGTAGTGCACAGAACTCGTATGTCTAAAATTAAATTATACTGTTTCTATGCAAATATTGATCCGTTTTGTGAGAAATGTAAAATTTTCAAAGCCTCACTGATTTATATCTATTGGGAATGCCCACATTTAGAGAGATTCTGGAAAGAGATTTTTCAAACTTTTATCAATAACTTTTAAGATTAACTTGAAACCCAGTCTGCTAATAGCTTTGTTTGACTTTTCTCGCCACACAGATAAACCTTTATCAGCTTCTCAGGAAAAAGTCTTAGCTTTTACTACATTGATACCCAGATGAGCTATTTTATTAAAATGAAGTTTGTGTTCACCTACCTCGATGACATTCTGATTGCAAGCCGTGACCGTGCCAAACACGCCACTCACAGTTGTGCCACAGGTTGAGTGAGTTTGGCCTGACAATTAATCCAGCAAAATGCCAGTTCGACAAAGACTCAATTGACTTTTTAGGTCACAGGATCGACTGCCACGGGGCTAAACCACTAACCGATAAGGTAGAGACCATTCGGGCATTCCCCATGCCTACAACAGTAAGGGGACTACAAGAGTTCACATGCATTGTGAATTTTTACCGCAGATTCCTGCCAGGGGTGTCTCGTATCATGAAACCTTTATTCTCCCTTATGACCAGTACGAAGAAGACGATTTTGTGGAACCAAGAGGCATCCGATGCTTTCTAGGCAACAAAAGATGCCCTGGCTAATACTGCCCTCCTGATACACCCTAAAGCTGATGCCCCATTGCTCTCACAGTGGACATTTCTGACACAGCAGTAGGGGAGTCTTGGAACAGTGGGTGAGTGGACACTGGCAACCCCTTGCATTTTTCAGTGGACATTTGTGGGCACCCGAACTGAAATATAATGCTTTTGATAGAAAATTCCTGGCATTATACCTGGCAATCAGACATTTTAGATATTTCCTTGAGGGCAGGAAGTTAAAATTTTTACTGACCTCAAGCCCCTCACCTTTGCCTTCACTAAAGCTTCCAATATGTGGTCAGCCAGGCCACAAAGGCACATTTCATATATTTCAGAATTTTCTACTGACATTCAGCATAATGTGGAAAAATCCAAAGTGGTGACCAATGTCTTGTCATGTCCTAATTACCCACCTCAACATCTAGCATTGACTATAAGGCTCTGGCTGAAGCACAGGCACCGGACAAGGACATCGACACATATCGCACTGTAATTACCGACTTCCAGTTGGAGGATGTACAGCTTGGTCCTAGGAGGCAGACCATCCTGTGTGACATGTCTATGGGTAAGCCTCGTCCCACCATTCACATTTCTTGGAGGAGGCGCATTTTCAAGGCCATACACAACCTGATACACCCCGCCATCAAAACGACCGTCAAAATGGTTGTTAGTCGATTAATCTGGCATGGCCTCTGTGCCAGTCCTCGAAAATCCATACCCACACTAAAGCTCTCCCACAGCCATTTCAACCGGCACAATGCTGTTTCAGCCACATCCACGTAGATCTGGTGGGCCCCCTACCAATATCCAGAGGCACACACTACTTACTGACCCTAGTAGACAGGTCAACCAGATGGCTGGAAGTCATCCCTTTGCCTGACACCTCTACGGAAATGTGCGCCAGGGCCCTCCTGCACAACTGGGTAGCTAGGTTTGGGGTTCCAGAGCATATAACTTCGGACAGGGGCTCCCAATTTACCTTGGGCTTCTGGCCTAATCTTGGTAACACCCTGGTACTCAGCTCCACCATACCACAGCTTCCCATCCTCAGGCCATTGACACCTTAAAGCAGCTCTCATGGCCAGACTCAATGGCTCTAACTGGGTGGATGAGCTCTCGTGGATACTCCTAGAGATCTGGGCTGCTGCTAAAGAGGACCTAGAGGTTTCTGCAGCCAAAATGATGTATTACGCACCATTAGTAATTCTGGGGGAATTCCTGGCCATCAAAGACACTGGGAATGACTTCCCTGAGGCCGCCTTGTCCCATCTGTGGGACAGCCTTGGCACAATCACCCCAACACAGCCAAAGCATGGATGACATTTGTATCTAAAGAACCTGAGACTTGTAAATATATTTTTGTCAGATGCAGGGCACACAGACTCCCACGACAGAGACTTACAAAGGCCCATACAAAGTTATACGACACAACGGGTCAATGTCTTTTTGATAGTGGGGGGAAGAAACAAAACTTTCACCCTGGACCAGCTCAAGCAGGCATTCCTTGACTCTGACCACCCAGTCCATGACTCACCCCCATGCCAAAGGGGCAGGCTTCCCAAGCACAAGGCCTCGCGGAGCATCGATTTTGGGGGTGGGGTGGGTGGGATCGTGTAGCAGGCCACCGAATGTGCCACGCCTGAAGTGGCAACCCGACACTGGGAGCCTGCAGCCCACACAGCCTGCTGAGACAGGCTATGCACTTCGAAGTTGGTGCTTGACTCAGCAGCAAGCAGCTGAAGCCCCCCACTCCAATGGACTGGCCAGTGGCAGCCAATCTGGTGGAGCTAGGGAAACTGCCACAGCTGGGGATGAGAGGAGCTCACTGATTGACCGCTCCATGGGTAGCACTAAACAACCAATTCCAGGAAGTGGATTGTAATGCCACCAGTCAAGTGGCATGATGACATCAGAGGTGGGGTTCTGAGCCCATTATAAGCAGACCTGCCAGCTCAGTAAATCAGTGTTGAATTCACTCCCGTAGTGTGTGTCTCTTCTTTGAGCATAACCTCACCAGCAGTAGCAACTGCCACAATATAATATTAAAAATAGAAAGTTTCAATTTATGAAATCATGAGGTCCATTGTTAGAATTTTTTTTATAATTGGAAGAATTAATAATTACTATATGTTACGGTAATTCTTGATCTGTTCTCTGGGGTCACCAGTGATACCGCATCATTATTATGTCTAATAATAATAAATAGCATATAAGGTAGCCTTGATTAGAGGGAGGGGATAGATTAGGTTAGCTTCATTAGCTTTTAGTTTTTTTTCTTATTTTTTCTTTCTTTTATCTTTATTATTTTATTAAAACATTCTAAAAATGGGTCTGACATGGTTGCATACATTATGTTTATTCTAGAATGAGTTATTATAAGTAACTTTTGATGTAGTTATGCGTATTTTCTTTTTTTACTCATTTTTTTCTTCTCCCTTTTTGGATGTATTTACTTGCATACAATTGAATCATTATGTAATTGTCATTTATTATGCATGTTTATATGTTAAACTCAATAAAAGAATTTTAAAAAGAAAGAAAAGAGGGGGAATTCTTCACACTGAGAGTGGTGGGAGTGTGGAACGAGCTGCCAGCTGAAGTGATGAATGCGGGCTCAATTTTAACATTTAAGAAGAATTTGGGGAGGTACATGGAGGGCTATGGACTGAGTGCACATCAGTGGGACTAGGCCAAAAAATGGTTTGACACAGACTAGAGGGCCCAAAGGGGTCTGTTTCTGTGCTGTAATGTTCGATGATTCTGTTTCCAATAGAATGCATGTCTGGATTAGACACTGAGGTTACCAAAAGACTTTGCAATACACAAACATGCTGGAAAAATTAAGTATTGCAAGCATTTGCAGACTTTAATGTTTAACTGCAAAAAGACTGGACAGTTTTCATTTTCACATCGGAATAAAGTTGTTTATGGGGGGGGGGGGCAAATACAAAGGAGCTATTGGAGCCACCAATTTATTGCCCAAACCAAATTGCCCTTGAGAAGGTGGTGGTAAACTGTCTTCTTGAGGCAATATTACATTATATTGAATGACATGGAGATGGATATGGGACAGAGGGGACCACATAATAGTGGTATATTCACCATCAAGAGGAAAATGTCATTGAGAGCATTTGGGGCCAAGGCAGCTAATCAAATCCATTGCAAATTGTTCCAACCCCAAGGCACAGATCCTACAAACAGCAGGGCAGATGTTGGATCAGGGGGCCATATCCTGGCACATCCCACCAATGCTTCAAAACACCAGCTGAAGCTGAAGAGGCAGTGTGGGAAAGCATTGGGAGGAAACAAACAAAAATATGAATTCTGTGCAAACAGGCTGCCAAAATGACGTCAATATTTCCTGAATGCTTCACGAGAAGCAAAGCAGTGGGCTACTCCCAACATGATGCAAGTCAGAACAGCTAGCAATGATTCATAATCCAAGTAATTTTTCATTTGACCTCACAAACCCTTGGGGAAAGCTCAGAGACAGCTGCTATCACCCTTCATCAGCAATGCTTCAAGCACGACAGCTTTTTCATGCTGACACAAGCAAAAGACGACAGCCATATGTACAAGTGACAGGGTGTGATTCAACTGTCACAGTAGATATTTGGTAGCTTCAGTGAAACAAGCACCCGTGTACATTTGGTGTATAATTTGATGGCAAAATGAAGAACAATCTTCAGGATCTCCTTACCCAACTTGGTGTCTCCCACAAGCTTTCAAAGTTCTCTGGAGTTCAAGAACAACTACCAGAGGATGTCTGCTTAAGGTGACTGAAGAGGTGACACAGTTAGTGTAGCAGTTAGCGCAATGCTGTTACAGCGCCAACCAATGGGGTTCGAACCTTGTGCTGTCTGTAAGGAGTTTGTACGTTCGCCCCATGTTTGCGTGGGTTTCCTCTGAGTGCTCCGGTTTCCTCCCTCCCTTCAAAAACGTACGGGGGTGTAAGTTAATTAGGTGTAAATGGGCAGCACGTGCTCATGGGAATGCATTGCCAGGGATGGTGATGGAGACTGGTACAATAGGGACATTTAAAATATTCTCAGATAGGCACATAGATGCAAGAAAAATAGAGGGTTATGGGTCCACAGTTGAGAAAGGTTAGATTGCTGTGGAGGTTTCCATAAGTTAGCACAACATTGTGGCTAAAGGGCCTCTGCTGTGCTGTAATGCTCTATGTCCTATATTTAATTTCTTCAAGCATATGAACATCGAAATTCTGCAAATGCTGGAAATTGGAAATGAATCCATTAAATGGTGGAAAATGAACAGATCAGGCAGCATCTGCAGAAAGTGAAGCAATCAAAATTTCAGGTCTCTGACCCTTTTTCAGAACAGGGAAAGAGTTATAAGTTAGTTTGGAGACTCACTGAATGCAGATGCTGGAACATGAAGCATAAAAGAAACAACTGGAGAAACACAGCTGATCAAGCAGCATCTGTAAAAGAAAGGGATGGTTACATTTTGGGATGTGACCCTGCAGATTCAAGTACTTGGGAAACTAAGTTTCTATTTTGTAAACCGGACCTTCTTTTTAATTTTTTAAAAAACATTTATACATTTTTTTGAACATTTATACGTTTTGGCCCACGAGTCTGTGCCGCCCATTTTACACCCAATTAACCTACACCCCTGGTACATTTTTTTAACAGTGCGAGGAAACTAGAGCCCTGAGGAAAACCCAGGCAGACACAAGGAAAACAGTACGGATTCAAACCCTGGTCCTGATCGCTGGCACTGTAATGACGTTGTGCTGACTGCTACACCAGTCATGCCGTAAGTTGTCATACACTCATGGAAAGTGAGAGTTTTTGAAAGGCCACCATTCAAACTTTCTTGCAGAGTTTCCTCTTGAATAATGCACTCCTTTGAGCTGTAGTGAAAGTTAAAGAGCTTTAACACAACATAGAAGCCACAATATGTATGGC